>NC_056750.1:413488941-413491441 GCF_019279795.1 Protopterus annectens | reverse complement strand
CGGGGGATGTGGGGGGTGGAGCCCCCTGCTAACAGTTGAAAAGTAAGTGTTTGGTGTGTGTTATGCGTTTATTTTATATGGTCGGTTTTTCGAAAGTTGATCATATGGTCTTGGCCATATGAAAGTCGACTTTCTTAAGAGTCGATCATGTAAAGTAGACCCATATATATATATATATATATATATATATATATTTATGGATCTAGGACTTCTGCATGGAAGTGCAAAAGCCCAAATCCATTATCACCGAACACACTTTAACGAAAGCGCTTTTCACTGAAAAAGCGCTTTCATTAAAGTGCGTTAAAAAAAAAATCTACATTTATGCAGGGGGGCAAGCCCCCCTTCACCCCCACACCGCCCCTACATTAATATTCTCACTCCGAGATCACACTACAGTGGGGAAAAGGGAATTTCCCTTAACCGCACTTTAATACGGTCTCCGGAACAGGCATACTTACGCGAAAGTGCTTTTTCTGTGAAAAACACTTTTGAGTAAATATGCCCCACTGATAATCATTCAGTGAAAAATGTTTTCGGGGATCTGTACAGATCCCATATATATATATATATATATATATATATATATATATATATATATATGGGTCCCTATCTATTCGTCGACAATTCATTTCACTGACACTCATTTTAAATGACAGTTCATTTCGTCGACAGAAAGATGTGCCCCTTCCCCAATGTTGTGCAACCCTGGAGTTGATATATATAGTTAGGGGTGGGGGCACAGCCCCAATGGGGGTGTGGGGGGCGAAGCCCCCCACCTAACATTGGGGAAGGGGGCACATCTTTCTGTCGACGAAATGAACTGTCGACGAAATGAGTGTCAGTGAAATGAATTGTCGACGAATAGATAGGGACCCATATATATATATATATATATATGCATATTTATTTATCCTTTGATGACTGGGTTAGTCCCACTAGGCTAGTAGCCTCTTTTCAGGGCAGACCCGAGGTGGGATTTATACTAAAAGGGGAAATTTGACAAGAGCATCAAGAAATTTCCTCTGCTCTTTTCAATAGGCATCATAGAATCTTTTACATCTACCTGAGCTACATCAGTTCCAGTAGATGGAGCCTTGGTTTAATGTCTCATAAGAAGGATGAGTTTAGTTAGTGAACATTTGGAGTATCAAACTATTTTTATGCCAACACAAGTGACTGAATAGTCAGATGATGAGTGTGCCAGCATTACTATGTGTGAGATCAGGGTAAAGCACTAATTGGGAATTTGTCCTTTCACAGTTGTTGTGCAATTTTGGATTTGGCTTGTTTAAGCAGTAGGGGGTTTAAGGAAAATAGGTTTTATTTTTTTTTCTTTTTGATTTTTTTTTTTAAGATATTTTGAGTTTTAATCTTTTAAATCAATATTTTTCACTTTTGAGATTTTGAGTGTTCAGCTATGTTTATTAAACACACACACACACACACACACACACACACACACACACACACACACACACACACACACACACATATATATATATATATATATATATATATATATATATATATATATATGTCAACTGTCACCACTGCCCAAGCTTCTATGTCGGCATGACCTCTAGAAAGCTCAGTGACAGAATTAAAGAACATATGCAAGCAATCAGGAAGAATGATGGCTCCAATGCACTAGCCAGGCATACCCTCACCTGCAGCAAACCCCCAGCCATCAAATTCCTAGTGTTAGAACAAGTACACACATTCACACAAACTTCCAACACCTTCCTGGAAGTACAAGAACTAAAATGGCAGGTAGAACTCAGGGCAGACATCCCCCCTGGCCTAAATGGGAATTTAAATATCAAAAGCCTTCTTAAATGGCTCAGATAAAATTCACACAAGGGTTACCAACCACCACAGATCACATTCACATCTTCTTAAATGGCTCAGCTAAGTTCACACAAGGGTTACCAACCCCCACAGATCACATACATATCTCCTCCTTTACATGGCTGCATGATTAGAATGTCTCCTCCTCTTTTTAACTGTGCTATAAATACTGCAAGTAAAACTTTGAAAAGTAGATTTCTGAAGAAGTTCATATTGCTCAATAAAAGCAGCGAGCAGCGCTTAAATCTACTTTCCGTGTCAGCGTTTTCTTTGCTCCAGACAGGCCACCCAGGCCTCACCACAAAGTATAAGTCTCATTTTCCTGGTAGTAGCAGTACGATTTGTATATATATATATATATATATATATATATATATATATATATATATATATATATATATATATATATATATATATATACACAAATGGATATAAATATATGTAACTATTGACTAAATCATCATTTCATACAATGCCAACTCACTGAAAAAACCATCACACACAGTGAATCAGTTCTAGTAAACAAACTCCTCGAGATGTGCACACTACAGGATGGGTATTGGCAAGGTGTAAATGATTACTATACTGCCTTTTAACACCTACTAAGATCTTAAACCACACCAGTAGTGATTAACTATACCTTAATACA